>NC_059199.1:55457547-55502547 GCF_020615455.1 Coregonus clupeaformis | reverse complement strand
AGAGATGGCAAGAGGGAGAGAGAGAGAGATGGCAAGAGGGAGAGAGAGAGAGAGATGGCAAGAGGGAGAGAGAGAGTGAGAGATGGCAAGAGGGAGAGAGAGAGAGAGATGGCAAGAGGGAGAGAGAGAGAGAGAGATGGCAAGAGGGAGAGAGAGAGAGAGAGAGAGAGAGATGACAAGAGGGAGAGAGAGAGAGATGACAAGAGGGAGAGAGATGGCAAGAGAGAGAGAGAGAGATGGCGAGAGAGAGAGAGAGAGATGGCAAGAGGGAGAGAGATGGCAAGAGGGAGAGAGAGAGAGATGGCAAGAGGGAGAGAGAGAGAGAAGGGAGGAGTGGGGAGAGAAGGGAAGAGGGGGATAGAGAGAGATGGAGAGGAGGGGGATAGAGAGAGATGGAGAGGAGGGGGATAGAGAGCGAGAGAGAGAGAGATGGGTCGAGAGACAGAAAGAGAAAGAGGGAGGGAGAGAAGGGAGGAATAAGGAAATGGATAGAGTAGAGAGGCAGGGAAAGTGTCTCTGCTTGTCTGTTTTTTTTCTGTAGGTCTTGTCTGTCTGCGTTCTTGTGTGTGTGTGTGTGTGTGTGTGGTGTCTAGTATCACTAATATTTTCCTTTCCTCTGGGCCCAATGTGTATGTTTGTATATACTTGACTATATCAGCACTCTGATATGTGTGTATGTGTTTGTGCAAGCCCGTATGCGTGTCCCCGTGTGTGTATATGTTGACTTCATTAGCCAGTATGTGTCTGCGTGTGTGCGTTCATGTGTGTGTGTGTGTGTAGCGTGTATTTATATCAGTGCTATGTTTATAAAGGTCAGGCTCTGTTGGCAGATAAAGTCTAATGGATTTAAATAGAGAAACAGAAACATGAAGAATCTGACCTTCATGTTTCCTGCTTCTTATTCTCTGTTTTAAAACATAGCTTTTTTATTTGTAACATTATGAAATCCCATCTTATTCTTTATTCTTTGTTGTAGTTTATAATAGTATGACATCTCAGACAATCATAATAATATATAATAATATGCCATTTAGCAGACACTTTTATCCAAAGTGACTTACAGTCATGTATGCATAAATTTTTACGTATGGGTGGTCCTGGGGATCGAACCCACTACCCTGGCGTTACAAGCGCCATGCTCTACCAATTGAGCTACAGAGGACCAAACTAGCTTCAACCAAATACTGAGCTAAACAGTCCAGATGTCTTTGTAAATGTTTATGGCTGTTTTGGTCCAGTTCTTTCCTCAATCTCTCTCTATCTTGTTTGTGGGCCAGGGGCCTCTGTTGACCTCACTACAGGCATGGACTGGACTCTCTCTCAGCAATATGGACTGCCTGAACTACTGCCAGTACACTCTGTTCCATGTTAAAAGCTTCTGTGTGTGTGTGAGACAGACACACAGAGAGAGAGAGACAGACACAGAGAGAGAGAGAGACAGACACAGAGAGAGAGAGACAGACACAGAGAGAGAGAGACAGACACAGAGAGAGAGAGACAGACACAGAGAGAGAGAGAGACAGACACAGAGAGAGAGAGAGACAGACACAGAGAGAGAGAGAGACAGACACAGAGAGAGAGACGGACACAGAGGGAGAGAGACGGACACAGAGGGAGAGAGACGGACACGGAGGGAGAGAGACGGACACGGAGGGAGAGAGACGGACACGGAGGGAGAGAGACGGACACGGAGGGAGAGAGACGGACACGGAGGGAGAGAGACGGACACGGAGGGAGAGAGACGGACACGGAGGGAGAGAGACGGACACGGAGGGAGAGAGAGACGGACACGGAGGGAGAGAGACGGACACGGAGGGAGAGAGACGGACACGGAGGGAGAGAGACGGACACGGAGGGAGAGAGACGGACACGGAGGGAGAGAGACGGACACGGAGGGAGAGAGACGGACACGGAGGGAGAGAGACGGACACGGAGGGAGAGAGACGGACACGGAGGGAGAGAGACGGACACGGAGGGAGAGAGACGGACACGGAGGGAGAGAGACGGACACGGAGGGAGAGAGACGGACACGGAGGGAGAGAGACGGACACGGAGGGAGAGAGACGGACACGGAGGGAGAGAGACGGACACGGAGGGAGAGAGACGGACACGGAGGGAGAGAGACGGACACGGAGGGAGAGAGACGGACACGGAGCGAGAGAGACGGACACGGAGCGAGAGAGACGGACACGGAGCGAGAGAGACGGACACGGAGCGAGAGAGACGGACACGGAGCGAGAGAGACGGACACGGAGCGAGAGCGAGTGAGATGGAGAGAGACAGAGGGAGAGAGACAGAGGGAGAGAGACAGAGGGAGAGAGACAGAGGGAGAGAGACAGAGGGAGAGAGACAGAGAATGCATATGCCTGCGTGTGGTTTTGTCTGCTCTCTCCACTCATGGGGGAGACCCTTGTCATAGGCCTGTGTGTGTGTTGTGTGTTTTTTTAACGCTGGCATCTGTGTTTGTGTTTGCGTGTGTACGGATGCGCGCATGTGTGTGTCTGTTTCCTAAGGCGGTGTGTGTGAGTGAGTGAGCGGATGCGCGCGTGTGCCTCTTGGCTGCTTTCTCCTACTCTTTCTGGGATCGTGGTCCCAGTCAGGGCAGCTTTGTGATGGCTGTATTTATGTATTTAACCTTTATTTTTATCAGTGGTGTAAAGTACTTAAGTAAAAATACTTGAAAGTACTACTTAAGTCGTTTTTTTTTGTGTATCTGTACTTTACTATTTATATTTTTGACTACTTTTACTTTTACTTCACTACATTCCTAAAGCAAATTATGTTCTTTTTACTCCATACATTTTCCCTGACACCCAAAAGTACTCGTTACATTTTGAATGGTTAGCGGGACAGGAAAATGGTCTAATTCACACACATCCCTGGTCATCCCTACTGCCTCTGATCTGGCGACTCACTAAACACATGCTTCGTTCGTAAATGATGTCTGAGCGTTGGAGTGTGCCCCTAGCTATCAGTAAATGTAAAAAACAAGAAAATGGTGCTGTCTGGTTTGCTTTATATAAGGAATTTGAAAAGATTTATACTTTTACTTTTGATTCTTAAGTATATTTAAAACCAAATACTTTTAGACTTTTACTCAAGTAGTATTTTACTGGGTGACTTTCACTTTTACTTGAGTCATTTTCTATTAAGGTATCTTTACTTTTACTCAAGTATGACAATTGGGTACTTTTTCCACCACTGATTTTTATCAGGGAGTCATACTGAGACCAAGGTCTCTTTTACAGATGAGCCCTGAATTACAGAAATGACAGAAAATACACACATCAAAAATAAAGATACGGAAAGCAAGCAGAAAGAAAAACACGGTCATAAAAAACAAAGACATTCATCAGTAAAAAGGTCCTCAATCAGCGTTCTGAATTGGCCTAGAGGCACCAAAACATTTTGAAGCTTGTTCCACAAATAAGGTGCAAAAAAACTAAAAGCTGATTTACCTAACTCACTAGAGACCAAAGGAATATCCAGAGTTAGCCATCCTTGAGACCGGGTGTGGTAACTCGTATGTCTAAAGTTTAGTAATGATGTTAGGTAAGACTTTTTGTAAAAGAGCTTTATAAATGAAAACATATCAATCTACATGACATCAGAGGGCCAACCAACTTTCTGGTAGAGAATGCAGTGATGAGTATTAAAACTGTCGCCCGTAATAAAGCGCAGTTCGCTATGATAAACTACATCTAACGGCGCTAATGAAGTAGCAGCTGCATTCATATAGATGATGTCGCCATAGTCTAGGACTGATAGGAACGTCGACTGAATAATCTGCTTTCTACTACAGTGAGGGAAAAAAGTCTGATTTTGTACATTTGCCCACTGACAAAGACATGATCAGTCTATAATTTTAATGGTAGGTTTATTTGAACAGTGAGAGACAGAATAACAACAAAAAAATCCAGAAAAACGCATGTCAAAAATGTTATCAATTGATTGGCATTTTAATGAGGGAAATAAGTATTTGAACCCTCTGCAAAACATGACTTAGTACTTGGTGGCAAAACCCTTGTTGGCAATCACAGAGGTCAGACGTTTCTTGTAGTTGGCCACCAGGTTTGCACACATCTCAGGAGGGATTTTGTCCCACTCCTCTTTGCAGATCTTCTCCAAGTCATTAAGGTTTCGAGGCTGACGTTTGGCAACTCGAACCTTCAGCTCCCTCCACAGATTTTCTATTGTATTAAGGTCTGGAGACTGGCTAGGCCACTCCAGGACCTTAATGTGCTTCTTCTTGAGCCACTCCTTTGTTGCCTTGGCCGTGTGTTTTGGGTCATTGTAATGCTGGAATACCCATCCACGACCCATTTTCAATACCCTGGCTGAGGGAAGGAGGTTCTCACCCAAGATTTGACGGTACATGGCCCCGTCCATCGTCCCTTTGATGCGGTGAAGTTGTCCTGTCCCCTTAGCAGAAAAACACCCCCAAAGCATAATGTTTCCACCTCTGTTTGACAGTGGGGATGGTGTTCTTGGGGTCATAGGCAGCATTCCTCCTCCTCCAAACACGGCGAGTTGAGTTGATGCCAAAGAGCTCGATTTTGGTCTCATCTGACCACAACACTTTCACCCAGTTCTCCTCTGAATCATTCAGATGTTCATTGGCAAACTTCAGAAGGGCCTGTATATGTGCTTTCTTGAGCAGGGGGACCTTGCGGGCGCTGCAGGATTTCAGTCCTTCACGGCGTAGTGTGTTACCAATTGTTTTCTTGGTGACTATGGTCCCAGCTGCCTTGAGATCATTGACAAGATCCTCCCGTGTAATTCTGGGCTGATTCCGCACCGTTCTCATGATCATTGCAACTCCACGAGGTGAGATCTTGCATGGAGCCCCAGGCTGAGGGAGATTGACAGTTATTTTGTGTTTCTTCCATTTGCGAATAATCGCACCAACTGTTGTCATTTTCTCACCAAGCTGCTTGGCGATGGTCTTGTAGCCCATTCCAGCCTTGTGTAGGTCTACAATCTTGTCCCTGACATCCTTGGAGAGCTCTTTGGTCTTGGTCATGGTGGAGAGTTTGGAATCTGATTGATTGATTGCTTCTGTGGACAGGTGTCTTTTATACAGGTAACAAACTGAGATTAGGAGCACTCCCTTTAAGAGTGTGCTCCTAATCTCAGCCCGTTACCTGTATAAAAGACACCTGGGAGCCAGAAATCTTTCTGATTGAGAGGAGGTCAAATACTTGTTTCCCTCATTAAAATGCAAATCAATTTATAACATTTTTTACATGCGTTTTTCTGGATGTTTTTATTGTTATTCTGTCTCTCACTGGGACAACAAGATGTGGTTGTCCCACTGGCTATCCTAAGTTGAATGCACCAATTTGTAAGTCGCTCTGAATAAGAGCGTCTGCTAAATGACTTAAATGTAAATGTGCATATACATGTTGTATCATAACATTTTTGGGCCTTTTCCGTTCCCATGACAACAGGCGCAAGCCCCATCTGGCTGCCATGGCAACTAAATAGAACCCATTTGGGGCAGGGGGGTGCAAGTCTTGTAACACATGCATACAAGCGAGTACACACACACACACACACACAAACACACACAAAAGTGGATTAACAGCTAAATGAGAGTACAGGCAGTTCTGACTCGTCGTTGATCAGTAACCTTTCACTGTGTGTGTGTGTGTGCATGTGTTGGCCATGCATTGCCCTGGGCTGGTTAGATAAGATGAAGTATTAATAAGGTATGTTGATTAGACCAGGCTGGCTGAGACACTGTCTACATCCTAAAAAGCACCCTATTCCTTATATAGTGCACTACTTTTGATCAGGGCCAATAGTAGTGCACTATGAAGGGAATAGGGTGCCATTTGGGATGCAGGAGAGAGAGAGAGAGAGAGAGAGAGAGAGAGAGAGAGAGAGAGAGAGAGAGAGAGAGAGAGAGAGAGAGAGAGAGAGAGAGAGAGAGAGAGAGAGAGAGAGAGAGAGAGAGAGAGAGAGAGAGAGAGAGAGAGAGAGAGAGAGAGAGAGAGAGAGAGAGAGAGAGAGAGAGAGAGAGAGAGAGAGAGAGAGAGAGAGAGAGAGAGAGAGAGAGAGAGAGAGAGAGAGAGAGAGAGAGAGAGAGAGAGAGAGAGAGAGAGAGAGAGAGAGAGAGAGAGAGAGAGAGAGAGAGAGAGAGAGAGAGAGAGAGAGAGAGAGAGAGAGAGAGAGTGTGTGTGTCTCTCTGGCTCTCAATCACACTTCCTGTATTCCTCTCTTGTTGTTTTTCTCATTTCTCTCTCAGACAATCTTGCCCATGGCCTCTGAATGATCTCCCTCATCAATTGTTCATTTGTCTCTTTTCCTTATTTTTCTTCTTCCCTCCATTTCTCTTTTTATTCACTGGTTGAAAGTGTGAGCGGGTCTATTACCCCAATGTGTGTGTGCCTGTGTGTCTTCCTGAGATCTCACCTGTATTTCATAGAGGTGTTTTTCACTGAAGTGATGTTTTCCCTCCCTCCCTCTGTCCCACTTTCCTGTGATCCATCTCTTCTAGCTGCTGACTCAACCACATATTATGATGTATAGACAGACCTTCCAACACCTCTAGCTCATTCTCTCTCTATCCCTCCTTCCTTCTTGCTCTCTCTCGCGCTCTCTCTCTATGCCATTATCGCTCCCTCTATCTCTTTCTCTTCTCCAGCTCTCTCCCCCTCTCTCTCCAACTCTCTCTTCCCCTCTTCTCTCTCTGCATTTTTCTCTATCATTATGATCACTCATCTTTTCATATTATAATAAACCATTGTTCATCACTGTTGTCTGTTAATGTGACTCCCCAAGCTTCACAACACCACCACCACCACAGAAACATACCATTTATTTCTCTCACATTATCTTCCCTTACTCTTTCCCCTCCGTTTCTTTAGTAAATGTATTTCGTTCATTCATTGTCCCTCTGTCTGCCTCTCCCCCTCTTTTGCAGTCCCTGTTGTTGTTTTGTTGTGTCTCTCTCGCATTCTCTCTCTCTCTCTCTCTTTATCTCTCTGTTTTCTCATCTCTCCTGGTGCAGCCGAGATGATATAGAGCTTAACGGTTTATGATAGTCTGGGGCGCTCTCATTGTCACACCACCATCACCAGACACATGATGCTTTGGCTTATGGCCACTGAACAACAGTCTCTCTGACTTGGGGGAGCTAGGTCTCTCACAGTCAACGTAGTAGATGTACCAAAGACAGTACAGTATGAAAATGGGCAGAAACTGCTTCTCCAATAGAAATCCCCGATCGCGCTTGTAGGCGACGTCGTGGCGACGTAGGCTAGCTAAGCTCATGCACAGAAACACGTCATCGGGTCTAACGGTCGTCCCATGCCGAACTGCGCACGTGCAGGCCATCAAATCAAAGGCACTCCTTCGATATAAAGTTGTTTTTGATGAAAAGGAACACGTGTCAGTTTGTTACTTTCACAAGGTTGGAGTTCTAACATGTTCAGCTACCTAAGACATTGGCTCCAATCTAGGCTGTACCTTTAGATTTCCAGAAAATTAACAACTAAGGAAGTATTTTTTGCTTCTCTCACTGACTTCACAAAGCCCAAACCCCGGCTTGGTCTGTTTTGCAAGCGTTCCCATTAAGTCCTCTGTAGCTCAGCTGGTAGAGCACGGCGCTTGTAACGCCAAGGTAGTGGGTTCGATCCCCGGGACCACCCATACACAAAAATGTATGCACGCATGACTGTAAGTCGCTTTGGATAAAAGTGTCTGCTAAATGGCATATTATTATTATTATTATAAGTCTCGCAATGTTGAGGCTTTGGGTTTAGAAACTCTGTGGATGCACCTTACCTGTTCGTTGAAGCACTTACTGTATGTCATTGGAAAAGGTCTAAACCTGAGGTGTAACAATACAACACCACGATACAGTTAAACTTTATTATCCCCTGGGAATTTGCTTTGTCCACATAAATAACAGTAGGCCTATTCTACAATACCTACTCAGTGGCCTTGTGGTTAGAGTGTCCGCCTTGAGATTGGAAGGTTGGGAGTTCGATCCCCGGCTGAGTCATACCAAAGACTGTACAAATGGGACCCGATGCCTCTCTGCTTGACACTCAGCATTAAGGAGATAGATTTGGGGTAAGGCTAGTGTCCTGTCCAGGGGGTGTACTTGTACATTAAGCTACCTTACACTACAGAAACAAGAGAGAGGCTCCAGCTTGCACAAGCCATTCTGGTTGTGGTTCTGGTTCATACAACTGTAATTTGAAGTCTGTTCCGTGCCTGTATCTGTAATGAACACATGTCTACTTTGAGCAGGAATATCGCTATATTGTTATAGAAATCAGAGTCTTTGGGGACTAATTCTGTTTCTTTCTCTCTCTCTCTTTTCAGAGTCTTCAAGAAGTCCAGTCCCAACTGCAAGGTAGGTCACAACTCCCCCTTGTGTGCCTGCTTGCTAGTGCATGTGCATACTTGTGAGTGTGTGTGTGCATGTGTGCGTTTGTCTTTGCTTTTGTGAGTGTGTTTGTGTGCGTCAGACAGAAGGTAAGGTGGGTTCCTCCTCTTTCCCTGTAGAGTATATTTCTCCCTGTAGACCTTCTCTCGATTCCTCTCTTCTTTTCTCTTCCCTCATTCTCAGCTCATCCCTTCTCCTGGATTAAGCTCGTCTCATTCTCTCTTTACAACAATAGATTATCTATCTGTTTTATGTCTATAGATTTAGATGATCTTTCCTCTCTGCTGTAACTATAGATCTTTCCTATAGGCCTATACTTTTACCTCTCTATAGATTTTTCCTACATACAGTACCTTTATTGATCCCCCCCCCCTCTAATCTCTTCACTTCCTTTGAGCATTTATTTCATTCTCTCTATCATCTTGTTCCCTTTCCCCTCTCTGTTGTTATCTGTCTTTCTTTCTCTCCCTCTCTCTTTCTCTCTCTCTCTCTCCCTCTCTCTCTCTCTTTCTCTCCCTCTCTCTTTCTCTCCCTCTCTCTTTCTATCTCTCTCTCCCCCCCCCTCTCTCTCTCTCTCTTTCTCTCTCTCCCTCCCTCTCTCTATTTCCTTCTCTCCCTTTCTCTCTCTCTTTCTCTCCCTCTATTTCCCTCTCGCTCTCTCTCTCTTTCTCTCTGTGTCTCCATGATGGAGAGATCAGTGTGTGTAGATGACGTGTTTTGTGATCTGACCCCACAAGGGAAGATAGTATACAGGAAGGGAGTCGAGAGACTAGGGGTTAGTGTGTGTCTGTGTGTGTGTGTTTCACCCGTATGGTCTAATTTAAAGAGTAATGTTGATGTACGTCATGTTTTTCTTTCCATTTCCACATACTGTCCCTGTTTTTAACCACCCTCCTCTGTTTCCATCCTTCTCTCTCGCATTCTTTCTCTCATTTAATCTGTTTTGTTATCTCCCCCCTTCTGTCCCTTTCTCTCTCTCTCATTCTCTCTCTCCCTTTCTCTCTTTTCTTTCTTTCTCTCTCTTTCTGTGCCTCTCTCTCTGTAACTATATCACTCTCTCTCCTTCTCTCTCTCTCTATAGCTCACTGTATACCTGGGAAAGAGAGACTTTGTGGATCACCTAGACCATGTAGATCCAGTGGGTAGGTACTAACACACACACAGTAATGTTGGATCGCCTACAGCAGGGCTTTCCACTCTGGGGTGCAGGGGCCATAGGAGTTATTAGTGATGCAACATCTAATAGACACACACACACACACACACTGTTTTTGATGTAATGTTGTCGGAAAATCACATCACCCCCCTGGTTGCTATGACGACAGCACCTCGCATAGGGGAACACCCTCACCTCAGGTGTGTGTGTGTGACGATGGGAGTAACCCTAGTGAGGTAGTTTTGATTATTTCACACTGACTGATACACACTGGACTACGATATCAGAACAACCAAACAACCAGCATCATCTTTTTTCTATGACACACACACATCTGGACTACTTATGGAACTATACATCAACTGAATCTCCGATACATCAGAGAAGAATCAGGTCATTCTCGCTTGTTTTGAAATCCATACGTTGCTTTCTATAAGACATTATAAATGCTCATACATGCTCATGACAAGTCTAATAATATGCAGTATAACTGTAGGCTTTAAATAAAGGGTTGCCATAACTATTCATGTATAAATATTTTGGTGCTTTATAACTTGTTATAAGCATGCATGAGCCTTTATAATGTCTTATAACAAGGCTTATAATATGTTATGTCTCTATATGCATAACCGTAGCTTTCATCAGCTTTCACTTACCTGTCAAATCTGGAATAGCACTTTAACCGTTACTTTTATGTCCGATATTTTTGGATACTCTGTATTTTTGTTTACAATGCAGGTTCAGTAGTGTGTGCGTGTGTGTGTGAGCGTGGGTATCTATCTATTACTCTCATTAACTCAGTCACCAAATACTGTGTGGCTTAGGTGACACACACACCCATACATAATATGATCACTGTATGTGTGTGTTGTTTTTCACAGTGTGTGTGTTCTGTCTCTCTTTCTACAGATGGAGTGCTACTGATAGACCCAGAGTACCTAAAAGACCGAAAAGGTAAGGTGTGCGTGCGAGCGTGTGCGATTCACAATTTTCACATCCCTTTATTTCTCTTCTCACGTTCCCTTCCTCTCTCCTTCTTCTTAATTTTTCTTAACTCTTCCCTCTCCCCCTCCAACTCCCCCTCCCCTCCTCCAGTCTTTGTGACTCTGACCTGTGCGTTCCGGTACGGTCGGGAGGACCTAGACGTTCTAGGGTTGTCCTTTAGGAAGGACCTCTACATCTCCACCTTCCAGGCCTTCCCTGCCGTCACCACAGAGGAACGTAAACCACTCAGCCGCCTGCAGGAGAGACTGCTGAAGAAGCTGGGCCAGCACGTATACCCATTCAACTTCACTGTGAGTTCTATAGACTGGCACACTGTTCAGCAAACACACCAGTTGAAATCAACTGTGTGTGAGCATGTTTAGCATGTCTTCCCTTGTGTTTGTGTACCGTTCTGTGGTTGTGTATTTCTGTCTCCAATGTCTGTGTGCCTTTTTGTTGGTGAGCAGTTGTGTATCATTCTGTGGCGTGACTGCTAAATATCTCTCTTTCAGATCCCTCAGAACCTGCCCTGCTCAGTCACTCTACAGCCAGGACCAGAGGACACAGGGAAGGTACAGAGACCACACACACACACACACACACACACATAATGTATACACTCACAGCACTTTTTATCCAATGTCTGTCTCTCTCTCTGTCTCTCTCTCTCTCTCTCTGTCTCTCCCTCTGTCTCTCCCTCTGTCTCTCCGTCTGTCTCTCCCTCTGTCTCTCTCCCTCTGTCTCTCTCCCTCTGTCTCTCTCCCTCTGTCTCTCTCCCTCTGTCTCTCCCTCTGTCTCTCTCCCTCTGTCTCTCCCTCGGTCTCCCTCTGTCTCTCTCCCTCTGTCTCTCTCCCTCTGTCTCTCCCTCTGTCTCTCCCCCTCTGTCTCTCTCCCTCTGTCTCTCTCCGTCTGTCTCTCCGTCTGTCTCTCCGTCTGTCTCTCCGTCTGTCTCTCCGTCTGTCTCTCCGTCTGTCTCTCCGTCTGTCTCTCCCTCTGTCTCTCCCTCTGTCTCTCCCTCTGTCTCTCTCCCTCTGTCTCTCTCCCTCTGTCTCTCTCCCTCTGTCTCTCTCCCTCTGTCTCTCTCCCTCTGTCTCTCTCCCTCTGTCTCTCTCCCTCTGTCTCTCTCCCTCTCTCTCTCCGTCTGTCTCTCCCTCGGTCTCTCCCTCTGTCTCTCCCTCTGTCTCTCCCTCGGTCTCTCTCCCTCGGTCTCTCTCCCTCGGTCTCTCTCCCTCTGTCTCTCTCCGTCTGTCTCTCCCTCTGTCTCTCTCCCTCTGTCTCTCCCTCTGTCTCTCTCCCTCTGTCTCTCTCCCTCTGTCTCTCTCCCTCTGTCTCTCTCCCTCTGTCTCTCTCCCTCTGTCTCTCTCCCTCTGTCTCTCTCCCTCTGTCTCTCTCCCTCTGTCTCTCTCCCTCTGTCTCTCTCCCTCTGTCTCTCCCTCGGTCTCTCTCTCTCCCTCGGTCTCTCCCTCTCCCTCTGTCTCTCCCTCTGTCTCTCCCTCTGTCTCTCCCTCTGTCTCTCCCTCTGTCTCTCCCTCGGTCTCTCTCTCTCCCTCGGTCTCTCCCTCTCCCTCGGTCTCTCCCTCTGTCTCTCCCTCTGTCTCTCCCTCTGTCTCTCCCTCTGTCTCTCCCTCTGTCTCTCCCTCGGTCTCTCTCGCTCTCTGTCTCGCTCTCTGTCTCTCTCTCTCTCTGTCTCTCGCTGTCTCTCCCTCTGTCTCTCGTCTCTCCCTCTGTCTTCGTCTCTACTCAGGCCTGTGGAGTGGACTTTGAGGTCAGAGCCTTCTGCGCCAGGACTGTAGAGGAGAAGATACACAAAAGGTACAATGTAGTCGAAGCTATGTGTTTTGGTTCAGGGATTCAGTGCAGAGGGTTTAAGTGATCGTGGATGTGATGTATAGGAAATCTGTGCTGTTGATAATCCTAGTCTGTGTGTGTGTTTGTTATATGATTGGGTGCATATAGCGTTTTCATATGATATTATATATGTTATTATAGGAACTCAGTGCGTCTGGTGATCCGTAAGGTGCAGTATGCCCCAGAGAAGCCTGGTCCTCAGCCCATGGTGGAGACAACGCGATCCTTCCTAATGTCAGATAGATCCCTACATCTAGAGGCCTCACTGGATAAAGAGGTAGGACAGGACAAACCGAGACAGACAGAGACCGACACGCATAGGCAGACGGACAGACGCACGGCTGCACGATGGACACACACACACACACACACACATTCATTAGTTAAAAGCGTTATGCAAACATTTGGTTGATTGGTTACAGCCTGAGATTATCCCCCAACCAACCGAATTCACTCCTCCCCATGTTCTCTCTCTCTGTCTTCCTCTCCCCCCCTCTCAGCTCTACTACCATGGAGAGCCTATCAGTGTGAATGTACATGTCACCAACAACTCCACCAAAACAGTTAAGAGGATGAAAATCTCAGGTAAGACACTCCCTACCCCTCCCCCTTGCCCCAACCCTTCTTTTCTGCAGAAGCTCCACCACTGCACTGCTGATACCTACCCAGACCCTACAGATCTGCAAACATCGAGGGGTTAGGCCCAAGGGGGAGGGTTACGGAGCGATTTGGGAAAGACTGTAACAGAGGAGAGGCGCAGCCTTCCCATGTCCCCTTCTGCCACTCCTCTGCTCTCTCCATCTTTGTTGCTGTGTGTCTGTCAGTATTTTGCCTCTCCTGGTGTTATTAACCCTTTCTCTCCCCTGCTGCAGTGCGTCAGTACGCTGATATCTGTCTGTTCAGTACGGCTCAGTACAAGTGTCCTGTTGCACAGGAGGAGGCAGAGTGAGTACCCCTTCTCTCCGAAACCTCTCTCTCCATCCCTGTATCCTTCTCTTCATCACGTTCTCTCTCCTTTGGCCCTCGGGACCACACTCTCCTTTTTTCTCCTCTGTGAGAGAATGTTGGGTGAATGCAGACAGGTTGTGTGGCCAAACGGATACTCACTTTTAGTACTCTTGTTTTGTTTGACTATTTCTGTATAACTTCTACCCTCATTTTGTATGACCCTCTATGCTCACTAAAAATGTACAATGCTTCGACATCACTCCTGCCCCTCTCCCAATATACAACACCCTCCAAACCCCCCTTTCTACTGGCACTACCATTCCTGACTACCCCTCTCCTCCTCTCAGCTCAACACCTCTCCTGCCCTGTTACCTCCCACCCAACCCACTCTGAGACCCAAGGCAACCTCATCTCCTCCCCGTCTAGTAACATCACAGCCCCTCGTCCCCTTGTTATGACATCATGGAGTTGGTGTTCTCTCCCGCTGTACTGTAGTTTTACAGGTGACTGATGTAGTGCTGCACAGATGTGACACCTACAATAAGTCTGTGGGCCACGCCTCCGACAGGTGAGTAGAGGAGCAACACTGGGATTGGCTTAAAGTAACTGTCCAGTGTTTCCAGATTTCTATAAAATATGACCTATAATTCGTTAATTAAGTATGTTAAAAAGCTGCTTTACTCTGTTGGAAGGGTGTGGGTGTACCCCAACAACAGAATGGTGTGGGTATAAACCGGTTATAAAAAATATTAATCTGAGTAGACCGATGATGACATCATCCTTCATGAGGAAATAGCAAGCATTTCTGAAACGGTCTGTTTGAGATACAAGTTTGAGATGGGGTTTTTAAGTGTTTTTATGCTTTGGCCACACATACGAGTATAGGATGAGTCAAAAACATTATTTGGTTATGAGTTAACAGAATATTAACTTTTAAAAGTGAGATTTTCACTGGACAGTTACTTTAACCCCCAGAGCTCCCAGACCCAGACCTCCCCACAACCCCAGTACCTGGCTTGATTTAGGCCCACCAAAACTTCCCCTCATAGTCTAAATCTTGATCCCAAACCTCCCACCCTGATAATTATCCTTCTGGACCCCCCTTATCCCCAAAACCCAATTGCCTTCCTCTCAAATTGCGGGAAATCTCTGACTGGTACCCAGTCCAGTCCCCTTCAATTCTCCTCTCCCTCTCTGTTCTAATGGCAGCATCTTTAATCCTTTCGTTCCTCTCAACTTTCCTTACTGCTTCCCAAGCGTTGTGGATGTGTGTACAAGAGTGAGTGAGTAGGAACCAACCACATATGATGAAACAGAGAGAAATTCTAAATCCTTTCTCTCTCTTCCACAGTGACCAGGTGTCCCCCAGCAGTACGTTCTGTAAGGTGTACACCCTGACTCCCATGCTCACCAATAACAGAGAGAAGAGAGGCCTGGCTCTGGATGGGAAGCTGAAGCACGAAGATACCAACCTGGCCTCCAGCACCATGTAAGAGACTAGAGAGACACCCACATAAAAACACATATATATTTACAGTGCATTCAGAAAGTATTCCGACCCCTTGACTTTTTCCACATTTTGTTACGTTACAGCCTTATTCTAAAACAGATTCAATTATTTTTTTCCCTCATCAATCTACACACAATACCCCATAATGACAAAGCACAAACAGGTTTTTAGACATTTTTGCACATTTATTAAAAATAAAAAACAGATATAGTAGTATTTAGACCCTTTGCTATGAGACTCGAAATTGAGCTCAGGAGCATCCTGTTTCCATTGATCATCATTGAGATGTGTCTGCAAGTTGATTGGAGTCCACCTGTGGTAAATTCAATTGATTGGACATGATTTGGAAATGCACACACCTGGGACAGTGCATGTCAGAGCAAAACCAAGCCATGAGGTCGAAGGAATTGTCCGTAGAGCTCCGAGACAGGATTGTGTCGAGGCACAGATCTGGGGAAGGGTACCAAAACATTTCTACAGCATTGAAGATTCACAAGAACACAGTGGCCTCCATCATTCTTAAATGGAAGAAGTTTGGAACAACCAAGATTCTTCCTAGAGCTGGCCACCCGGCCAAACTGAGCAATCGGGGGAGAAGGGCCTTGGTCAGGGAGGTGACCAAGAACCCGATGGTCACTCTGACAGATCTCCAGAGTTCTTCTGTGGAGATCGGAGAACCCAGAAGGACATCCATCTCTGCAGCACTCCACCAATCAGGCCTTTATGGTAGAGTTGCTAGACGGAAGCCACTCCTCAGTAAAAGGCACATGACAGCCCGCTTGGAGTTTGCCAAAAGGCACCTAAAGGACTCTTGGTCTGATGAAACCAAGATCGAACTCTTTGGCCTGAATGCGAAGCGTCACGTCTGGAGGAAACCTGGCACCATCCCTAGGGTGAAGCATGGTGGTGGCAGCATTATGCTGTGGGGATGTTTTTCAGCGGCGGGGACTGGGAGACTAGTCAGGTTTGAGGGAAAGATGAACGGAGCAAAGTACCAAGAGATCCTTGATGAAAACCTGCTCTAGAGCACTCAGGATGTCAGACTGGGGCGAAGGTTCACTCAAGGACAACGACCCTAGGCACACAGCCAAGACAACGCAGGAGTGGCTTCGGGACAAGTCTCTGAATGTCCTTGAGTGGCCCAGCCAGAGCCCGGACTTGAACCCGATCGAACATCTCTGGAGGGACCTGAAAGTAGCTGTGCAGTGATGCTCCCCATCCAACCTGACAGAGCTTGAGAGGATCTGCAAAGAAGAATGGGAGAAACCTCCCAAATAAAGCTGTGCCAAGCTTGTAGCGTCATACCCAAGAAGACTCGAGGCTGTAATCGCTGCCAAAGGTGCTTCAACAAAGAACTGAGTAAAGGGTCTGAATGTGATATTTCCATTTTTAATACATTTGCAAAAATTTCTAAAAACCTGTTTTTGCTTTGTCATTATGTGGTATTGTGTGTAGATTGATGAAGGGAAAAAAACACTTAATCCATTTTAGAAAAAGTCTAAAACGTAACAAAATGTGGAAAAAGTCAAGGGGTCTGAATACTTTCCGAATGCACTGTATGTATACACACACACACACACAGTACCAGTCAAAAGTTTGGACACACCTACTCATTCAAGGGTTTTTCTTTATTTTTACTATTTTCTACATTGTAGAATAATAGTGAAGACATCAAAACTATGAAATAACACATATGGAATCATGTAGTAACTAAAAAAGTGTTCAACAAATCAAAATATATTTTATATTTGAGATTCTTCAAATAGCCACCCTTTGCCTTGATGACAGCTTTGCACACTCTTGGCATTCTCTCAACCAGCTTCACCTGGAATGCTTTTCCAACAGTCTTGAAGGACTTCCCGCATATGCTTATCTCTTGTTGGCTGCTTTTCCTTCACTCTGCCGTCCGAATCATCCCAAACCATCTCAATTGGGTTGAGGTCGGGGGATTGTGGAGGCCAGGTCATCTGATGCAGCACTCCATCACTCTCCTTCTTGGTAAAATAGCCCTTACACAACTTGGAGGTGTGTTGGGTCATTGTCCTGTTGAAAAACAAATGATAGTCCCACTAAGCCAAACCAGATGGGATGGCATATCGCTGCAGAATGCTGTGGTAGCCATGCTGGTTCAGTTTGCCTTGAATTCTAAATAAATCACAGACAGTGTCACCAGCAAAGCACCCCCACACCATAACACCTCCTCCTCTGTGCTTTACAGTGGGAACTACACTTGCGGAGATCATCCGTTCACCCACACCGCGTCTCACAAAGACACAGCGGTTGGAACCAAAAATCTCACATTTGGACTCCAGACAAATTTCCACCGGTCTAATGTCCATTGCTCGTGTTTCTTGGCCCAAGCAGGTCTCTTCTGATTATTGATGTCCTTTAGTAGTGGTTTCGTTGCAGCAATTCGACCATGAAGGCCTGATTCACACAGTCCCCTCTGAACAGTTGATATTGGGATGTGTCGGTGACTTGAACTCTGTGAAGCATTTATTTGGGCTGCAATTTCTGAGGCTGGTAACTCTTATGAACTTATCCTCTGCAGCAGAGATAACTCTGGGTCTTCCATTCCTGTGGTGGTCCTCATGAGAGCCAGTTTCATCATAGCGCTTGATGGTTTTGCGACTGCACTTGAAGAAACTTTCAAAGTTCTTGAAATGTTCCGTATTGACTGACCTTCATGTCTTAAAGTAATGATGGACTGTTGTTTCTCTTTGCTTATTTGATCTGTTCTTGCCATAATATGGACTTGGTCTTTTACCAAATAGGGCTATCTTCTGTATACCCCCCTACCTTTTCACAACACAACTGATTGGCTCAAACACATTAAGAAGTGAAGAAATTCCACAAATTAACTTTTAAGAAGGCACACCTGTTAATTGAAATGCATTCCAGGTGACTACCTCATGAAGCTGGTTGAGAGAATGCCAAGAGTGTGCAAAGTTGTCATCAAGGCAAAGGGTGGCTATTTGAAGAATCAATAAATATAAAACATATTTTGATTTGTTTAACACTTTTTTGGTTACTACATGATTCCATATGTGTTAGTTCATAGTTCTGATGTCTTCACTATTATTCTACAGCAGGGGTGTCAAACGTACGGCCCGCGGGCCGGATCAGGCCCGCAAACGGGTTTAATCCGGCCCGCGAGATGATTTAGAAAAAAAAAAAAAAAGTATAAAAATGCGCTGCAATTTTTCAATAAAATAAACTGCTGTTCCAATTGCGTCCACTGGATGGCGCAATAGCAATTGTGTTAAGCAAGCAAACTGTTTATACCGGGGCAGAGCAAGTAGGTCAAGCACGTGCAGCCAATGAGCTACTTTGTTTTGCCCGCGATATTTATTACGGCTTCTACTTTTAACATTATGTGCTTTGGCACCCTCATTGCCCCAATATGTCTCTGTCAAAAAGAGAAAAGTGGACGCAGAGTGCAGAGTGTTCCAAGAAAAATGGTCATCCTATTTAATCACGGAATTGAATGGGAAAGCTGTATGTTTGGTGTGTTCAGAGCATGTTGCAGTGCTGAAAGAATATAACCTTCGTCGCCACTATGTGAGTCTTCATGCCGACAAATATGACAACTTTCAAGGACAGCGGAGATGAGAGAAGGTGAATGAACTGTTGGCGGGTCTGAAGAAACAGCAGTCTGTGTTTACTCACAGCCGAGACATCAGTGACGCTGCAGTGAAAGCTAGCTACCTCATTGCTAATGAAATCGCAGTGGCTTCAAAACCATTTAGTGAGGGTGAATTTGTAAAAACATGCATGATGAAGGCAGCGGAGATTGTGTGCCCTGAAAAGCGGCAGGCTTTTGCAAATATCAGCCTGACAAGAAACACAGTTGCAGACAGGATTTCCGATCTTTCAGTGGATTTGGACAGCCAGTTGAAGCAAAAAGTAAAGTCATTTATTGCGTTTTCGGTTGCAATTGATGAAAGCACGGACATTACAGATGTTGCACAACTGGCCATTTTTTCATCCGCGGAGTTGATGACACATTGACCGTCACCGAGGAGTTCGTGGAGTTGGTGCCGATGACAGATACAACGACAGCAGCTGATATTTTTACCGCACTGGTCTGCGCGCTGGACAGGGTCGGAGTGGACTGGTCCCGCGCTGTCAGCCTGGCTACAGATGGTGCGCCCTCAATGATCGGGAAAAAAGCAGGCGTTGTGACAAAGTTCAGAGAGAAAGTGCAATCTGCAAATGGAGGACGTGATTTTTTGACTTTTCACTGTATTTTGCACCAGGAGGCTTTGTGTTGCAAGTCATTAAAGATGGATAACGTCATGTTGATGTGCTATTGTTTTTAATTGATTTTATTTTATTTGTATATTTAACCTATTCTTGACTCTGTGGTTCTTGCACTTGTTTGGGGAACAGAATTTCATTATTTTTATCTACATTTCTGCCTGAGAAATCACACCCTGATATAGTTCTGTGATCTGTGATATACTTCTGTGAATCACTGAGGCATTGTGTGTTTGTGTGTTCTTTGTCCTCAGAACTTTCAAATAACTTGAGGTGTTTTATGATTAATAGTGATGTTGTGCTTTTGGACACTGTCCTCAGGCTCCAGCTTTATGTTTATATGTTTTTATGTTGATGTGCTATTGTTTTTAATTGATTTTATTTTATTTGTATATTTAACCTATTCTTGACTCTGTGGTTCTTGCACTTGTTTGGGGAACAGGATTTCATTATTTTTATCTACATTTCTGCCTGAGAAATGACACCCTGATATAGTTCTGTGATCTGTGAAACAGTTCTGTTAATCACTGAGGCATTGTGTGTTTGTGTGTTCTTTTTCTTTAGAATTTTCAAATAAACTTGACGTGTTTTATGATTAATAGTGATGTTGTGCTTGTACTATTTTGGACACACTGTCCTCAGGCTCCAGCTTTATGTTGTATGTTGATCGTATTAAAACAAAGAAAACAATCTGAAGTTGTTGTTTTTAAGTTATATATACCATGATTTTTCCGGTCCGGCCCACTTGGGAATAGATTTTCCTCCATGTGGCCCCTGAGCTAAAATGAGTTTGACACCCCTGTTCTACAGTGTAAAAAATAGTTTAAAAAAAGAAAAACCCTGGAATGAGTAGGTGTGTCCAAACTTTTGACTGGTACTGTATATACACACACACTGAATAAAAATATAAACGTAACATGTAAAGTGTTGGTCCCATGTTTCATGAGCTGAAATAAAAGGTCCCCGAAATGTTCCATACGCACAAAAAGCATATTTTGTCTCAAATTTGGTGCACACATTTTTTTACATCCCTGTTGGTGAGCATTTTTCCTTTGCCAAGATAATATATCCACCTGACAGGTGTGGCATATCAAGAAGCTGATTAAACAACATAATCATTACACAGGTGCACCTTGTGCTGGGGACAATAAAAGGCCACTCTAAAATGTGCAGTTTTACATTTTACATTACATTTTAGTCATTTAGCAGACGCTCTTATCCAGAGCAACTTACTTGAGCAATTAGGGTTAAGTGCCTTGCTTAAGGGCACATCGACAGATTTTTCACCTAGTCGGCTCGGGGATTAGAACCAGCGACCTTTCGGTTACTGGCACAACGCTCTTACCCACTAAGCTACCTGCCGCCCCTCACACAACACAATGCCACAGATGTCTCAAGATTTGAGGGAGCGTGCAATTGGCATGCTGACTGCAGGAATGTCCACCAGAGCTGTTGCCAGATAATTGAATGTTAATTTCTCTACCGTAAGCCACCTCCAACGTCGTTTTAGTGAATTTGGCAGTATGTCCAACCAGCCTCGCAACCGCAGACCACGTGTATGGCGTCAAGTGGGCGAGCGGTTTGCTGATGTCAATGTTGTGAACAGAGTACCCCATGGTTTGGTTATAGTGTGGGCAGGCATAAGCTACAGACAACGAACACAATGATCCTGAGGCCCATTGTCGTGCCATTCATCCGCCGACATCACCTCATGTTTCAGCATTATAATGCACTGCCCCATGTCGCAAGGATCTGTACACAATTTCTGGAAGCTGAAAATGTCCCAGTTCTTCCATGGCCTGCATACTTACCAGACACCATTTGAGCATGTCACCCGTCAATATCCAGCAACTTCGCACAGCCATTGAAGAGGAGTAGGACAACATTCCACAGGCCACAATCAACAGCCTGATCAACTCTATGCGAAGGAGATGTGTTGCGCTGCACAAGATACCAACTGGTTTTCTGATCCACGCCCCAGCCTTTTTTTCCAGCTGCATATCTGTCTTCCCAGTCATGTGAAATCCATAGATTAGGGCCTAATGCGTTTATTTCAATTGGCTGATTTCCTTATATGAACTGTAACTCAGTAAAATCTTTGAAATTGTTGCGTTTATATTTTTGATCAGGATAGAAACACACACACCTAGACACACACCAACCTGGACTCGAGACTAGAGCGAGAAAGCAAGAGACAGACACAGACAGACAGACACACAGACTCATGCACGCCCGCCCGCACACATAGGAGTTGCGACATACCTTGCAGTTGGCACTAGACTTCTTGAAGACTCTGGGGGGGGGGGGAAGAAATGAGAGATGCACATAATTACTCACCAAGATAAACAAACAAACAAACAAACACTGCCTCTTATATACACTCACTGGACAGTTTATTAGGTACACCCATCTAGTACTGGGTCGGACCCCCCTTTGCGTCCAGAACAACCTGACTTCTTCGGGGCATTGATTACATAAGTCGGAAACGTTCCACAGGGATGTTGGTCCATGCTGATGCGATGGCATCATGCAGGTGCAGCAGATTGGACGGCGGTACACCACCGCCACTAGCCTGTACCGTTGACACCAGGCAGGATGGGTCCATGGACTTTTGCTGCCTCTACCAAATCCAGACTCTGCCATCAGCATGACTCAACAGGAACCGGGATTCTTCGGAACAGGCAATGTTTTTCCACTCCTCAGTTGTCCAGTGTTTGCGATCGCGTGCCCACTGGAGTCGCTTCTTCTTGTTTTTAGCTGATAGGAGTGGAACCCAGTGTGGTCGTCTGCTGCCATAGCCCATCCGTGACAAGGATCGACAAGTTGTGCATTACGAGATGCCATTCTGTACACCACTGTTGTACTGCACACATTATTTGTCTGTTTGTGGCCCGCCTGTTAGCTTGCACGATTCTTGCCATTCTCCTTCAACCTCTCTCATCAACGAGCTGTTTTCGCTCACAGGACTGCCGTTGACTGGATGTTTTTTGTTTGTCGCGCCATTCTCGGAAACCCTTAGACACTGTTGTGCGTGAAAAGCCCAGAAGGGCGGCCGTTTCTGAGATACTGGATCCGGCGTGCCTGGCACTGACGATCATACCACGCTCAGAGTTGCTTATGTCACTAGTTTTGCCCATTCTAACATTCAATCGAACAGTAACTGAATGCCTCAATGCCTGTCTGCCTGCTTTATATAGCAAGCCACGATCCATTTTCTTGAACGGGGTGGTGTACCTAATAAACTGGGTGTATATGCATGCAGTTCTCCTCTTGTCTGTCTGTTGTGTTTCATTGATGTGTGTCTGTTTTGATGTGTTCCAGAGTGAAAGACGTGTCCAATAAGGAGGTTCTGGGAATCCTGGTGTCTTACAGAGTCAAGGTCAAACTAGTGGTGTCCCGTGGAGGGTATGTTACATATTGGCTCATACACATGCACTATGGCTCATACACATGCACTACTGTCTGTCTTACATAGATTCATGAAGTGGTTGTAAGTAAACATTTCCACCTGGATTAAGCTGGAACGTTTTCTGAGTATTAGTTCATCTATGCCTGATGTCTGAGTGGTCTC
The DNA here is from genome assembly GCF_020615455.1 of Coregonus clupeaformis. Classification (NCBI taxonomy): domain Eukaryota; kingdom Metazoa; phylum Chordata; class Actinopteri; order Salmoniformes; family Salmonidae; genus Coregonus; species Coregonus clupeaformis. The sequence continues at coordinate 55,479,869 of NC_059199.1, read as the reverse complement.
CCACTGGGCACAAACTGGTTGAATCATCAACATTGTTTCAACTTAATTTGTCAACCTATTGTGACATGGAATCAACGTGGAAAATACATTAGAACTGAAAAAAGTCATCAACGTAAACTGTTGTTTTGAGGGTGAAATTTAAACCACAGGATTATGTCATCATGGTATGCAAATTTCAACATAGACAAACCTTGTATAAAATATGTTGAATTTGTAAGTTTAAAACAATGTCAGATTTTCAACATTATATCCACTATCAGAAAAAAAAAACAATAGACTAGGCAGCACCTCCTACTGGAGAATTGAAATATCTACAGCTACCCTTTGGTCTCCCAAGCAGCCCTGCTTAGCTATGATATTTGTCACTGACAATTACCAATGTGCTATCGTGAGAATGATTGAGAGATCTCCACTAAATAGATTCACTGGTGCTATCGAACTCATTCCAAAGGGTCGTTTAAACTTTGCATCTGCACTGTTTCAAGTAAATATGTTTTTGTAAAATTGTCAGTGGAAATTGTTAAAATTCGTCGTTGTGCATCGAGTTGTATGGTTTGTTTAACTTTGCAAACATTTAAAAGTTAAAAATCTGAATCTCAGTAGTCTCTGTTACAGTGGAATTGCCCTAAATCTCCTTCAAGTGCATTGACAATCAAACACAATTCAATATCACATTTGAAATACAATAAATAGCCTATGAACTTGTCGACAAGTTAACACATGATGTGTTGGATTCACGTCTCCATCTCAACCAAAAATAAGTTAAATAATGGGATTAAGCCAGTGGCTCAGATGGAACTTTCCAAACAGTACATACATCTCCTTTAAATTTTGATACTTGGTTGGGTTGTCAACCATACACAATTCATTATTACTTTTGTAATACAGTAAATAGCCTAACGTTAATGCTATTTTACAAGCTAATGTAACATTCAACCTTAAAATGAGTAACACAGGGCCTCCCGAGTGGCGCAGCGGTCTAAGGCACTGCATCGCAGTGCTTGAGGCATCACTACAGACCCGGGTTTGATCCTGGGCTGTGTCGCAGCCGGGCCGCGATCGGGAGACCCATGAGACGGCGCACAATTGGCCCAGCATCGTCCAGGTTGGGGGAGGGTTTGGGCGGCCGGGATGTCCTTGTCCCATCACGCTCTAGCAACTCCTTTGGCAGGCGATGCACGCTGACACGGTCGGCAGTTGTACGGCGTTTCCTCCGACACATTGGTGTGGCTGGCTTCCGGGTTAAGCAAGCAGTGTGTCAAGACGCAGTGTGGCTTGGCAGGGTCGTGTTTCGGAGGATGCATGGCTCTCGACCTTCGCCTCTCCCGAGTCGGTACGGGAGTTCCAGCGATGGGACAAGACTGTAACTACCAATTGGATATCACGAAAAAGGGGTAAAAAGTAACAAAATAAAATAAAAAATGAGTAACAAATCCATGGCCACTTTTTGGGGCAACAATGTATTCTTATGCAATCACATAAAACGTGCTTGTTCAAGATAGCATGCAGAGGTCATCGCAGGTCTATGGAGATCTTCACAATTGAGGTAATAATCTACACAGAATCTGAAACCGCATTGATCACTTGCACCATCTCAACTGCAATCCAGGTCATTTGGTTCTGCTATTAGACACATTAATCTGTTGTATAAATAAACAAAATATCTGTATTCCCATTTGAACTTTGCTGTGCTGTAAATGGTTAAAAGCACAGCGATAGACATTTGGGTGACAACTAAACCAAATCAGACATAATTCTTTAACTTTTGGCTTTCTTTTTGAGTGGGTGAATATAGGCTGTAATCTTATTTTTTATTTTATTTCACCTTTATTTAACCAGGTAAGCCAGTTGAGAACAAGTTCTCATTTACAACTGCGACATGGCCAAGATAAAGCAAAGCAGTACGATAAAAACAATAACAACACATATGGGATAAACAAAAACGTACAGTTAATAACACAATAGAAAATATATATACAGTGTTTGCAAATGAAGGAAGTTATGGAGGTAAGGCAATAAATAGGCCATAGTGTAAAAGAGTTACAATTTAGTATTAACACTGGAATGATAGATGTGCAGAAGATGATGTGCAAATAGAGATACTGGGGTGCAAATGAGCAAAATAAATAACAATATGGGGATGAGGAAGTTGGGTGGGCTAATTACAGCTGGGCTGTGTACAGGTGCAGTGATCGGTAAGGTGCTCTGACATCTGATGCTTAAATTTAGTGAGGGAGATAAGTCTCCAGCTTCAGAGATTTTTGCAGTTCGTTCCAGTCATTGGCAGCAGAGAACTGGAAGGAATGGCAGCCAAAGGAGGTGTTGGCTTTGGGGATGACCAGTGAGATATACCTGCTGGAGCGCATACTACGGGTGGGTGTTGCTATGGTGACCAATGAGCTAAGATAAGGCGGGGATTTGCGTAGCAGTGATTTATAGATGACCTGGAGCCAGTGGGTTTGGCGACGAATATGTAGTGAGGGCCAGCCAACGAGAGCTTACAGGTCACAATGGTGGGTAATATATGGGGCTTTGGTGACAAAACAGATGGCACTGTGATAGACTACATCCAATTTACTGAGTAGAGTGTTGGAGGCTATTTTGTAAATTACATCGCTGAAGTCAAGGATCGGTAGGAAAGGCAGTTTTACGAGGGCATGTTTGGCAGCATGAGTGAAGGAGGCTTTGTTTCGAAATAAGAAGCCGATTCTAGAATTAACTTTGGATTGGAGATGCTTAATGTGAGTCTGGAAGGAGAGTTTACGGTCTAACCAGACACCTAGGTATTTGTAGTTGTCCACATATTCTAAGTCAGACCCGCCGAGAGTAGTGATTCTAGTCGTGCGGGCGGGTGCAAGCAGCGTTCGATTGAAGAGCATGCATTTAGTTTTACTAGCGTTTAAGAGCAATTGGAGGCTACGGAAGGAGTGTTGTATGGCATTGAAGCTCGTTTGGAGGTTTGTTAACACAGTGTCCAATGAAGGGCCAGATGTATACAAAATGGTGTCATCTGCGTAGAGGTTGATCTGAGAGTCACCAGCAGCAAGAGCGACATCATTGATATACACAGAGAATAGAGTCGGCTCGAGAATTGAACCCTGTGGCACCCCCATAGAGACTGCCAGAGGTCCAGACAACAGGCCCCCCGATTTGACACATTGAACTCTATCTGAGAAGTAGTTGGTGAACCAGGCGAGGCAGTCATTTGAGAAACCAAGGCTATTTAGTCTGCCAATAAGAATGGTAGGCCGGGGTAGGGGTAGCCAGGTGGAAAGCATGGCCAGCCGTAGCAAAATGCTTGTTGAAATTCTTGATTATCGTACATTAATCGGTGGTGACAATGTTTCCTAGCCTCAGTGCAGTGGGCAGCTGGGAGGAGGTGCTCTTATTCTCCATGGACTTTACAGTGTCCCAAAACGTTTTGGAGTTAGTGCTACAGGATGCATATTTCTGTTTGAAAAAGCTAGCCTTTGCTTTCCTAACTGATTGTGTATATTGGTTCCTGACTTCCCTGAAAAATTGTATATCGCGGGGGCTGTTCGATGCTAATGCAGTACGCCACAGGATGTTTTTGTGCTGGTCAAGGGCAGTCAAGTCTGGGGTGAACCAGGGGCTATATCTGTTCTTAGTTCTGAATTTTTTGAATGGGGCATGCTTATTTAAGATGGAGAGGAAAGCGCTTTTAAAGAACAACCAGGCATCCTCTACTGATGGAATGAAGTCAATATCCATCCAGGATACCCGGGCCAGGTCAATTAGAAAGGCCTGCACGCTGAAGTGATTTAGGGAGCATTTGACAGTGATGAGGGGTGGTTGTTTGACCGCGGACCCATTACGGACACAGGCAATGAGGCAGTGATCGCTGAGATCCTGGTTGAAGACAGCGGAGGTGTATTTATAGGGTAAATTTGTCAGGATGATATCTATGAGGGTGCCCATGTTTACGGATTTAGGGTTGTACCTGGTAGGTTCCTTGAGTCAACACATGATAGTGCCTGGGGAGTAGGAGTGATATTGGGGGCTACAGGGCCTGGGTTACAAAGGAGCTATCTGAGGCAGGTTGAGCGGGACTGGGGGCTCTACAGTGAAATAGTACAATAAGAACTAACCGAAACAGCAATAGGCAAGGCATATTGACATGGGAGAGAGGCATAAAGCAATCACAGGTGTTATTTGAGAGAGCTAAGACAACAGCTGGTAATGGCGACGAAAGTTTGGGCTGAGGCTAAACAGATAAACAGGATGGGGTACCGTATAAAGGAACAGCCTTTAACAGCCTGGCTCGAGGCTAGCTCAAGGCTAACTGGTGCTTGCTTCGGGACAGTGGTGATTAGCCAACAACAACAACAGCCATTCGGTTATTGATCAATGTCTCAACCAAATATTACCCAATTATCCACGTTGAAATGATGTGGTGTGCCCAGTGTGCTGGCATTGCTTTAACATTACTGTGTATGTCCTCTGTACAGCGATGTGTCGGTGGAGCTGCCTTTTGTCCTGATGCACCCCAAACCCTCAGACCAACTCATTTCCAGACCTCAATCAGGTACAGACCAATGTGTGTGTGATCGAGAAAAATAAATTTTAGAAATAAAGTGTTTTGCAGTGATATTTACCTGTTTTGCAATGTCATTACTTTATCCCACAGCCATCCCAGAAACAGATGCCCCAGTGGACACTAACCTGATAGAGTTTGAGACAAAGTAAGAGAGAAAGAGAGAGGGTGTGTGTCTCAGATTTCAATTTAACCTTGTTTGTTGTTGAACACAATTTTAATCTCTTCCTCTTTCTCCCTCCCTCCCTTCCTCCATTCATTCCTTCCTCTTCCCTCTCTCTCAGTAATTTCTCTCAGGATGATGACTTTGTGTTCGAGGACTTTGCCCGTCTGCGACTGAAAGGAATGAAGGACGATGAGGATGACCACTTCTGCTAGTTCTCCCTCCCTCAGGACCAGGCACCCAAACCTGGGGAGAGCAGCTAGGCGAGTCACTGGTCTAGTCTCGGCACCAGACAGTAGGCCCAACTCCAGAAAAGGGGTGCAGGAGCACTCAGATATTTTAAAAAGCCTCCTCCCTTTCTCTTCTTATTCTTCTTTTTCTCCCCTCTTCTTTCTCCTACATCTGCGATGGCATTGTTCATTTCTACTCCTTCGTTTTGTCACTCCTTTTGTTTGAAAAACAGAGATAATGAGAGAGAGAGGGAGATATTTATAGGGAGTGTCGAGTCGACTGTCTCTGTTTTAGGAAATAATTATATACGTTTTGGGTCCATTCGTTGATTCAGGGTTGATCTTATATGTTCTATACAGTTGTGGTCAAAAGTTTTGAGAATGACACAAATATTAATTTTCACAAAGTCTGCTGCCTCAGTTTTTATGATGGAAATTTGCATATACTCCATAATGTTATGAAGAGTGATCAGATTAATTGCAATTAATTGCAAAGTCCCTCTTTGCCATGAAAATGAACTTAATCCCCCAAAAACATTTAGACTGCATTTCAGCCCTGCCACAAAAGGACCAGCTGACATCATGTCAGTGATTCTCTCGTTAACACAGGTGAGAGTGTTGATGAGGACAAGGCTGGAGAAGGTGACAAGGTGAGCGCTACCATCAGTCCTGTGTCATGCCAACAGTAAAGCATCCTGAGACCATTCATGTGTGGGGTTGCTTCTCAGCCAAGGGAGTGGGCTCACTCACAATTTTGCCTAAGAACACAGCCATGAATAAAGAATGGTACCAACACATCCTCCGAGAGCAACTTCTCCCAACCATCCAAGAACAGTTTGGTGACGACCAATGCCTTTTCCAGCATGATGGAGCACCTTGCCATAAGGCAAAGGTGATAACTAAGTGGCTCTGGGAAGAAAACATCGTAATTTTGGGTCCATGGCCAGGAAACTCTCCAGACCTTAATCCCATTGAGAACGTGTGGTCAATCCTCAAGAGGCGGGTGGACAAACAAAAACCCACAAATTCTGACAAACTCCAAGCTTTGATTATGCAAGAATGGACTGCCATCAGTCAGGATGTGGCCCAGAAGTTCATTGACAGCATGCCAGGGCGGATTGCAGAGGTCAACACTGCAAATATTGACTCTTTGCATAAACTTAATGTAATTGTCAATAAAAGCCTTTGACACTTATGGAATGCTTGTAATTATACTTCAGTATACCATAGTAACATCTGACAAAAATATCTAAAAACACTGAAGCAGCAAACTTTGAAGACTTTTGACCACGACTGTAGGTCCCACTTTATAAGAAGCGGGCAGACAGACAGATATACGTTTGTAATTATATACATGATTGAATACCATGTAACTAGGGTGGCAAAATTCCGGAAACTTTTCCAAAATTCCCCGGTTTACCTGAAATCCGGTTGGATGATTCCAGATTTCCTGCTTATTCCCTCCTGATTCTGGGATCTTCCAACCGGGATTTCTGGAAAACCTGGGAATTTTGGGAAAGTTTTGGGAATTTGTAACTTGAATGTACAGGACTACATTGCTGCACAACTACTTAGAGGGAACGTGAGTTTAATAGTTTATGCAATTACATTGTTATTACATGGTTATAACCTGTTATTACACTGTTATTACTTTGTTATTATCAGTGGTGTACTGGAGGGTAAACGCACCTAAACGCTGTTTGCGCAGCATTTTTTTCGCGAGCGTTTACCCACCTTTTGCGGGAAAATGCATTGAAAGTATAGGGAGCATTACTTTACTCACCGCGAACGGTGATCAGCGTTTACCCACCTATTTCTTTTACCACTACATCACTGGTTATTATGCTACTATTATCATTATCATTACACCTTTTCACTTATCCTTAACACACACTCATTACCCAATTTGTAATAACTCAATACCCAATACTCTACCCATTATGGCAAGTGTAGAACGATTACATATCGTCACAGTGAGGGAGGGAGTGAGTGCAGTGCACTTACAGTGAGGAAGGGTGTGAGTGTAGTGCACTTACACTGAGGGTGCGAGTGTGGTGCACTCATCGTAAGGATGCAGGGAATCATATGTACAGACAGTGTGGCCTTTTCTGTTATGGACTACATAGGAGACGTCCGGCAACAAAACCTACACACACACACACACCCTACATGCAATGAATGCCATGAACACGATAAATAACTATTATTTTACGTTAATGATTTGCCAAAAGTCAGGTGGCATGTCCTGGTTGCAGTTTGATTGAACCCCACCGTCAATAAGATTAGGGCTCATGTCTAAGATGTACTGTACTGAGCTAGGATCAGCCCCCCCTCCCCGTCCCTTCCATGTAATGTTATTCATTATGATCAACCAGGCCAAAACTGATTCTAGATCAGCCAAGGAGATTTTTTGATAGAAGTCACAAATGTGTGTTCAATTGCACCCCTGGTGTGTGATGATCAGTACTGCAGTCTTCTGCAGGTCTCTTGAATATACTGTAGATTCTGGAAAGAAAGTTTGATGCAGGTTGAAGTTTTCCCCTAATCACTGATAACAGGGTCAGATTGTTTTAATCAGTGTAATGGTAAATGTTATGATTGAGGGTAGGGTTATCTGATCCTAGATCTGTGGTTAAGGTATCTTCTACCTCAAATCTGCTAAGTTTATAATTAACCAATCTCTCAAACCTACCAGCATCCAACATTAGCCTCAATCATCAGAATAACCAATGTAGGGAGGAGTGGAAAGATAGATGGGAGGAAAGATGGGAAACGCCAGGCAAGGGGGATGGGAGGTAGGGAAATTAATGGGGGAGAAATAATTATATTTTTGTCGTTGTAATAATCGCCAGAGATATGTGTACTTAAATGTTGCCATAATTTTTTTTAATTCTAAAGACATTTTATTTTTCATTATTAAAAAGTCATAAGTGATATAAACTAACCTTATGATAATTCCCTGCTGTATTCTCTCAACTGCTGTAAATATTATTACTGTTCTGTTCAACTCAACAGCCAATAGGAAGGAGTTCACTATAGATCACTGCAGTCCAATCAGAGCACAGTTTATAGGATAGTCAGTCAGACTCCCCAATCCAGGTTCTCCAGGACCTCTTAGTATGCTGGTGTTCACAGTTAAAATTGTGTAAATTAAACTTAAAACATTCTTCATCAATTGAATGTTGTTTCATAAATCCATGTTAAGGTCAATAAATAAGTTCACTTTTGAATTGTATAGGAAACCGGTATAACCAGGATATGGAGAGATAGAGTGAATCCCAAACCACCCCCTTGCCCCTACCAACTCGCTCGGAGGACCCTCCGTTGTCACGTGTTGCTGACGTAACTCCGATGGTGACTTCTAGAGAGTGACGATGGGATCAATAAACCCATCAACTTTGGGACACACTCCTGACTTGAATGAATAATACGAGCATGAAATTATAATTAACAAATCCCCTCTGCCGTTTTACAAGATATACACCTCAGTAACAGTTAAACATTTAATTTGGGAGGTACTTAATCTTTTACATGTGTCAAGTCTTGAAATCAGACATAAACAAATGCACGTGGCATATAATTAGGCACGCCTCTACATTCCTTTGTATGAAATTGGTCAAACTCCAAACATATCGCTCTGAAGACTGCAGCCTTGTTATCTGAGAGTCTAATTAGCACTTACACCCTTGATAATTTTCACTCCCTCAGCTTTGGGACACTTGTGCAAATGGTGGAGGCAAGTGTGAACGCGCAAATGGAGGGGCGATGGGAAGAGGATGATTTGGGATTCAACCATAGGCTACTGCTGTAGTATCTAGATTGTAGACACTTGATAGGATAGTACAGAGAAGTACATTGCAGTCAATTATGGGTATATGTGTGTCTATACTGGTGTGTAGGTGCAGAACAAAGGTAGATAAGGAGGATTGATTGATTGCAACTTGGCTCATTTATCAGATTGGAAATCACTGTGTTTGATCAGGTTATAGATTTATATAACATAAAAACATAAAAGGTGAAAAGTATCCACCTTATGTACAGTTCAGAAGGATAAGCTTCAACAACTACAGCAAACCAAGAGCTACAAATTACTAAGCCAGCAAATGCAATGTAACAACAATGATCACCTCTCATAAGATGTATTTTAATATCAGGGCAGAGGTGTGTTAAATTGATTTGATTGTAACTGTCGCCATTTTGGTTTAATGACAAGAATGTGTTTTTTTCTTAACAATGTGTTGCCTAATTCAACAACTTTCCATGGTTAACAAGAGTTATATTGGTCACGTTAACAAAACATTTTGTACATTGGTTGGTTTTTACACATTTGAACGCACCCAGATGATGATGATGATGATGATGATGATAGAGGTTGTACAATTATAGAAATAGAATTACTAGAATGGAAATCTGCATTCAAGTTAATGTTTTGCTTTTGTGTAAATATATTTCCAGCGGTGTGATGTCAGTCACAACACATTGGTTATGAAGTCCCACATTAAGGTTATAAAGGTTCATAAGAAGGTTATGAAGCTCATACTCTGTTCATGTTATGAATGGATTGACGCATGGCATGGTATTCTAACAATGTACTGTCTTGCAACAGTATGGGAAATGTTGTGATATTTGTGATATAGAACTTTTAGAACCTCCAGAAACTCTTAGGGACCATGTAAAATTTACAATTTTTTGGTAACTCTGTACCTTAATTGGCATCTTATGAAGCCTAATGAACATTCACAGCACTGTAGAAGCCATAGAGGTGTATTAAACGGTGTAATTAAGCAGTAAGGCCATTATATTGATAATATGTCACAGCTAAGGCCATGGGCCTCTTGTCTTGTTACTATATTATACAGTTACATGTGCAATGAATGTTTAATAAGGCATACGACTTCATAAGAAACAGCTTCAGGTAGAAGTGTTACCAGCTTTTCCTTTTTTTTTTGTAAATCTGAATGCCGATTGTCCTCATGTCTATAAACCAGTGAAGTGTAGAAAAACTTAAAGTAGAAGTTCAGTATTTTACAATTTATCCATGGATTACAGTTTCTCCTGGCCCATAGACTACGTTCTGGGTGAGGAACCATCTAAAATATTAAGTATTTTACTGAACTTCCCCTTTAAAAACAAATATTCTATTTTTGTTCCCTTCAATCTTAGTTGAGGTATCTATCCATGGAAACGCACGCAATCATGTCGATTTGTAGACTGTTGTGTATCGAGTCAGACTTATTTTATTTTAAGGACAATTTAAGCTACTACAAAAATGTAGATTCATAGAGAACTATACTTAAATGCTACCTGATACTTTATCTGTGAATTAATTAAATTAAGACAAAGTATATTGTTATCAAGAAAACCAAGATGCTGTAAAAGCAATATGTTATTTTAGTCAATAAAATGGAACAAAATGACAATGTAAAAGATTACAAAAACATTACAACATTGGAGAATATATGTCGCTTCTTTATTTTGTACTGCATTTTAGAAAATGTCAAATAAAAACGTGTCTGTTTATTTGTAAGTGTGTGTACCTTCTGTGTGTGTTTATACAAGATAAATGTATGCATGACACAAGCAGGAAAACGTAATGAAACACTAACTTTATTACAGAACATTGCCAGATACATTTGACTGATATCATACAAAAATAAAATAAAAGTATTTCAGTCCCCACCTCTCTTCGGCAGGTGGTCCTAAAACACCATGGTGACAGCAAGCGATGGAAACATCCACCTACTGCGCTCTGCCGAGTGCCGACCATGTGTGCTCTCTCAGGGTTGTGGATCCAGCATGACTTCGCAGGTGCGTCCCAGCTCTCCCAGTTTGACCCTGGCATATTCTGCTCGGTTCAAGGCCATCTGACAGTCTTTCCTGGCTGAGTATGTGGAGCCTTCGTGGGGCTGGCCTGTGGCAACCTACAAGGGACAGAGGGAGAAAGGGAGAAATGTTAGTGTTCAGTTAGGTGAATGTGGGCCGTTCTGGCTCGCACAAGGCTACACTACTAGGTGAATGTGAAACATGCATAACTTTGATGTAGAAAAATGTAGGCCACATGAGAGCTATATCTACACTACCAAGTTACACACAGTACCAGTCAAACGTTTGGACACACCTACTCAATCATGTTTTTTTCTTTATTTGTACTATTTTCTACATTGTAGAATAATAGTGAAGACATCAACACTATGAAATAACATGTAGTAACCAAAAAAGTGTTTTAAAAAATCAAAATATATTTGAGATTCTTCAAATAGCCACCCTTTGCCTTGATGACAGCTTTGCACACTCTTGGCATTCTCTCAACCAGCTTCATGAGGTAGTCACCTGGAATGCATTTCATTTAACAGGTGTGTCTTGTTAAACGTTAATTTGTGGAAATTCTTTCCTTCTTAATGCGTTTGAGCCAATCAGATGTGTTGTGAAAAAGTAGGGGTGGTATACAGAAGATAGCCCTATTTGGTAAACGACCCAAGTCCATATTATGGCAAGAACAGCTCAAATAAGCAAAGGGAAACGACAGTCCATCATTACTTTTAGACATGAAGGTCAATCCGGAAAATTTTAAGAACTTTCTTCAAGTGCAGTGGCAAAAACCATCAAGCGCTATGATGAAACTGGCTGTCATGAGTACTGCCACAGGAAAGCAAGACCCAGAGTTACCTCTGCTGCAGAGGATAAGTTCATTAGATTTACCAGCCTCAGAAATTGCAGCCCAAATAAATGCTTCACAGAGTTCAAGTAACAGACATCTCAACATCAACTGTTCAGAGGAGACTGCGTGAATCAGGCCTTCATGGTCGAATTGCTGCAAAGAAACCACTACTAAAGGACACCAATAAGAAGAAGAGACCTGCTTGGGCCAAGAAACACGAGCAATGGACATTAGACCGGAGGAAATCTGATGAGTCCAAATGTGAGATTTTTGGTTCCAACCGCCGTGTCTTTTTGAGACACAGAGTAGGTGAACAGATGATTTCCGCATGTGTATTTCCCACCGTGAAGCATGGAGGAGGAGGTGTGATGGTGTGGGGGTATTTTGCTGGTGACACTGTCTGTGATTTATTTAGAATTCTAGGCACACTTAACCAGCATGGCTACCACAGCATTCTGCAGCGATACGCCATCTCATCTGGTTTGCGCTTAGTGGGACTATAATTTGTTTTTCAACAGGACAATGACCCAACACACCTCCACGCTGTGTAATGGCTATTTTACCAAGAAGGAGATTGATGGAGTGCTGCATCAGATGACCTGGCGTCCACAATCACCTGACCTCAACCCAATTGAGATGGTTTGGGATGAGTCGGACCGCAGAGTGAAGGAAAATAGCCAACAAGTGCTCAGCATATGTGGGAACTCCTTCAAGACTGTTGGAAAAGCATTCCAGGTGAAGCTGGTTGAGAGAATGCCAAGAGTGTGCAAAGCTATCATCAAGGCAAAGGGTGGCTACTTTGAAGAATCTAAAATATATTTTGATTCGTTTAACACTTTTTTGGTTACTACATGAGTCCATATGTACCATTTCATATTTTTGATGTCTTCACTATTATTCTACAATGTAGAAAATAGTACAAATAAAGTAAAACCCTTGAATGAGTAGGTGTGTCCAAACTTTTGACTGGTACTGTATATATATTTCAATTCACGGCATGGCACACTGTGTGCGAGGGCATGCATGTGTGTCGATCTGTGTCTGTGTCTTCTTTCTCCTACCTGTGTGAGGTACTGATCTGGGACCGGAACTCAGTCTACTCTAACAGAGCTAGTGAATTTACTAAGCTGACTGTCTGTGCGTCTCTGTGTCCCCTCTTACCTGTGTGAGGTAGCGCATCTATGAGCTGAGCTCAGTCTCCACTCTGTTGACGGCCCCAGTAAACATGCAACTGTGTCTTTCTGTGCGTGCATGCGTCTCTCTGTGTGCGTGTGTTACCTGTGTGAGGTATCTGATCTGTGAGCTGAGCTCAGTCTCCACTCTGTTGACGGATCCAGTAAACTGGCTGAGCTGTCTGTCCAGGAAACTGGCGTTGTGCTTGTCTTTAGACAGCTCCAACACAATGTTGCCTAGAGAAGATTAACAAAGAAAACAGAATTAGGCCTACAGCTTATGTAATTACTTATAGAAACTGGCATTGCTTGTCTTAAACCACTACAGACATTGAGAAAATAGAGCGACAATGAATGCCCATTCTTTCTAGAGCTCTATTTCTATTATATAAATGTGTGGCTAGGTACAATTAGTTAGTTAGCGATGTAACGACACAGATACTATTGTTAGCTCTGGTCCAGGGTGAAAGCCCAGCGTTAGCAAGCCGCACTAACGCCCTGGATCAGAGCTAATGTACAGTGCATTCGGAAAGTATTCAGACCCTTTCCCTTTTTCCACATTTTGTTATGTTACAGCCTTATTCTAAAATGTATTAAATTAAAACATTTCCTCATCAATCTACACACAATACCCCATAATGACAAAGCGAAAACAGTTTTGACATTTTTGCAAATGTATTAAATAAAAAACAAATACCTTTTTACATAAGCATTTAGACCCTTTGCTATGAGACTCGAAATTGAGCTCAGGTGCATGCTGTCTCCATTGATCATCCTTGAGATGTTTTTACAACTTGATTGGAGTCCACCTGTGGTACATTCAATTGATTGGACATGATTTGGAAAGGCACACACCTGTCTATTGCAGTTGACAGTGCATGTCAGCGCAAAAACCAAGCCATGAGGTCGAAGGAATTGTCCGTAGAGCTCTGAGACAGGATTGTGTCAAGGCACAGATCTGGGGAAGGATACCAAAAAATGTCTGCAGCATTGAAGGTCCCCAAGAACACAGTGGCCTCCATCATTCTTAAATGGAAGAAGTTTGGAACCACCAAGACTCTTCCTAGAGCAAGCAGCCAGGCCAAACTGAGCAATCGGAGGAGAAGGGCCTTGGTCAGGGAGGTGACCAAAAACCTGATAGTCACTCTGACAGAGCTCCAGAGTTCCTCTGTAGAGAAGGAAGGGAGAACCTTCCAGAAGGACAACCATCTCTGCAGCACTCCACCAATCAGGCCTTTACGGTAGAGTGGCCAGTAAAAGGCACATGACAGCCCACTTGGAGTTTGCCAAAAGGCACCTAAAGGACTCTCAGACCATGAGAAACAAGATTCTCTGGTCTGATGAAACCAAGATTGAACTCTTTGGCCTGAATGCCAAGTGGCACGTCTGGAGGAAACCTGGCACCATCCCTACGGTGAAGCATGGTGGTGGCAGCATCATGTTGTGGGGATGTTTTTCAGCGGCAGGGACTGGGAGACTAGTCAGGATCGAGGGAAAGATGAACAGAGCAAAGTATAGAGAGATCTTTGATGAAAACCTGCTCCAGAGGGCTCAGGACCTCAGACTGGGGTGAAAATTCACCTTCCAACAGGACAACAACCCTAAGCCCCCAGCCAAGACAACGCAGGAGTGGATTTGGGACAAGTCTCTGAATGTCCTTGAGTGGCCCAGCCAGAGCCTGGATTTGAACCCGATCGAACATCTCTGGAGAGACCTGAAAATAGCTGTGCAGCGACGCTCCCCATCCAACCTGACAGCGGTTGAGAGGATTTGCAGAGAAGAATGGGAGAAACACCCCAAATACAGGTGTGCCCAGCTTGTAGCGTCATACCCAAGAAGACTTGAGGCTGTAATCGCTGCCAAAGGTGCTTCAACAAAGTACTGAGTAAAGGGTCTGAATACATGTAAATGTGACTCCACACTGCCCTTACCCACCTGGACAAAAGGAACACCTATGTGAGAATGCTGTTCATTGACTACAGCTCAGCGTTCAACACCATAGTGCCCACAAAACTCATCACTAAGCTAAGGATCCTGGGACTAAACACCTCCCTCAGCAACAGGATACTGGACTTCCTGACAGGCTGCCCCCAGGTGGTAAGGGTAGGCAACAACACATCTGCCATGCTGATACTCAACACGGGGGCCCCTCAGGGGTGCGTGCTTAGTCCCCTCCTGTACTCCCTGTTCACCCACGACTGCGTGGCCAAACACATCTCCAACACCATCATTAAGTTTGCTGACGACAACGGTTGTAGGCCTGATCACCGACAACGATGAGACAGCCTATAGGGAGGAGGTCAGAGACCTGGCAGTTTGGTGCCAGGACAACAACCTCTCCCTCAACGTGAGCAAGACAAAGGAGATGATCGTGGACTACAGGAAAAGGAGGGCCGAACACGCCCCCCTTCACATCGACAGGGCTGAAGTGGAGCGGGTCGAGAGTTTCAAGTTCCTTGGTGTCTACATCACCAACAAACTATCATGGTCCAAACACACCAAGAATGTCGTGAAGAGGGCACGACAACGCCTTTTCCCCCTCAGGAGACTGAAAAGATTTAGCATGAGGAAGGCCCAAAAAATTGTCGAAGACTCCAGTCATAGACTGTTCTCTCTGCTACCGCACGGCAAGCGGTACCGGAGCGCCAAGTCTAGGTGCAAAAGGCTCCTTAACAGCTTCTACCCCCAAGCCATAAGACTGATGAACAATTAATGTAATGGCCACCTGGACTATTTGCTGCTATACTATTTGCTGCTACTTGCTGTTTATTATCTATGCATAGTCACTTTACCCCTACCTACATGTACAAATTACCTTGACTAACCTGTACCCCTGCACATTGACTGGGTACCGGTACCCCTTGTATATAGCCTCATTATTGTTATTTTGTGTTACTTTTATTTAAAAAAAAATTATTTAGTAAATATTTTCTTAACTATTTTCTTAAAACTGCCTTGTTGGTTGTTGTCATTATGGGGTATTGTATGTAGATTGATGAGAGGGAAAAATACAATTTAATACATTTTAGAATAAGGCTGTAATGTAACAAACTGTGGAAAAGGGCAAGAGGTCTGAATAATTTCCGAATGCACTGTATATCTAACTAGCTAGGTATGCGTTTGTTATTACAATGTATTTGAACTGTTGTTGATGAATGCATGGGTAGACTAACCAGCGCACTGCAGAATCGTTGCAATTTGATTCTCCACCTCTTCCAAAGCTCGCAGTCGGTCATTCGCCATCAGGATCAATTTCACTCACTGGGAGTAATAAAAAAATAGACAAACGAATCTTACCAGAAGCGGCTACGGCACACTATCGTAGCAAACAGGTTGTTAATTCAATACATTAATCCAAAATGCAGCCCAACTCCTGCATAATGCAAAAAAAAAAACACTACAGAAAGCGAACATCAACAAAACAAAAACCTTTCCGAGTAAGGACGCATATAATTGACGTCAACATCTTCATTGCCTAAATACTTCCGTCGCATAATTCAGACGTTTTAGCGTGGCGGAGTGGGAAGATGGCTGCAACAGCGGCTTGGATGCATGGCCCCTCCAATATACGGCTAACCGAGGGTTTCGTGTCTGTTCTGAAAGAGCAGCGGCCCGAATATTTACCTGCACTTTTAGCGAATTACCGGGAGCATGGCGTGTTCTCGACTCAGGTAAAATTGGCCAGCTATTCTTGGAATTGGCCACGCATGGCATCACGTCTGCGCTCCAGTCCGTAGCATATGTCTCAATGCAATCGACTCGTGCTAGTCTTTGTTTTTCCCTTGCTGTATGCTATTGTGTCATATATCTTGCTACATAGCCAACTCTAATGTCGTTTTGCTTCTAAAGTTTGTATAACAGTGTTGATCGCCTGGTTGCTGTCACTTACTTCTCGCTCCTATCCCCCAGAGTACCGGAGCTGTCGGTGGTCTCGTGGGACTCAGCAACGCCAAACTCGGCAACAGCAAAACCAAGTTCGAGGGTCTGTGCCTTCTCTCCGTGCTGGTCAAAGACAGTTCTAGTGATGTGTTCCAACAACACTGTCTCTCATGGCTACGGTCCCTACAACAGGTCATACAGGTAAGACACTGTATGAAGACACCTGTAGACCAGTGCTTGACTTGGGAAGGAGCTCAGGAAGAGTACCACCACCTCAAATGTTCTACTGCTTGAGCTCCTGTGTCTCTTATAGAATATTAGCTCAAAATTGAGTACCGACACCTATTTCAGTCCAAGTCAAGCACTGCTGTAGACTTTCACGATAAACACACACACACACCAGAGATACAAGAACTGGAGAGGCATCTGTCCAAAACATTCAATCCAAGACACACACCTGTACAGCAAAACACATAACCCAGAGAGAGACACACATTTTATGAATTTGCTTAATCAAATGTGGATGGGGACATCAAAGAACTGGGCTAAATCTCTTAACATGTCTTATTTAAAAAATCTACTTAAGCTAATTCAAACCCTTTTTTCCTATATCCCACAGTCCCAGGCCCCTCTCCCTTCCATCCAGCTAGCAGTGGGTGTCCTCCAGGACCTGCTCCAGTATTCCTCCCAGCTACCTGAGCTGGCCAGGGAGGTGGGCCTCAACTCTGTCCTGGGGATCCTCACCTCCCTGCTAGGCCTCAAGTCTGAGGTAAATTAGGGCTGGGGAATAGCTTGTAGTAGATAACTATGTAAGATGGAGGATACTAAAGCAAAAAGGTGGCAGTGAAATACTAGTGATTCATTCTACTACTAGAGCAGAATTCAGGCAATTGCTTTTATTTATTTTGTTGGATCTAATCGATATTAGCTGACTGCAAACAGAACATTTATCAATAGATCAATTTGTGGATTGTAGCATACAGTGTGGTTGTAAAGTAACAGTGTGTGTATGTTTAGTGTCACCTAGCTGCCATGGAGGGGATGACCGCATGTATGACCTTCTATCCTCGAGCCTGTGGCTCCCTGAGGGTGAGTATTAGAACATACTCATTTACTATATTACAAATACGATACTCTTTTAGTACATCATATTTGGGAGACATTGTGTTGTTGTTATGGATGTTGTTGTTTTATCTCTGTCTGACTATTTGTCTTCGACAGGACAAACTGGGTGCCTATTTCTTATCCAAAATGGACAGTGCCAACCCAAAAGTACAAGAGGTTTGTCTTCAGTTTATTTGTGACCCACCACCTGGATTCGGTCCTATGTAGCAAAATTTGAAATTGTGTTTTTTACATTGGATAAAAGTAGAGACTCCGATCTTGAAAATGGTATATCGTACACTGCAGTTGAGCAACAATGGGAAAGTAATTCTGCTTTGAAAGTTGATAAACTTGTAACCCCACTTTTGAGAAAATGGCCCGTGAATATTTTCGTACACGTACTGGAGAGCTCTTCTTTGTCTACAGCCATTCAGCATCCTTCACACCCTCTTAAGCCTTAGCCCCACCCATCTCTTTAAGGATTCACAGTGTAGTAAACAACCACATATTTCAAGACTAAATGTGGTGAAAGTAGTAGCAAAAATACACTATCTAGTCCTTGGCCTATATCCTAATCTGATTTTGGTGCAGGTCATGTTGTTCTTCACATTACCGTTTCTGGTAAACACACTATATCAAATAAAACAAAGTTTATTTGTCACATGCACAGGATACAGAAGGTGTAAACGGTACAGTGAACTGGTTACTTGCATAGTGGAGTCTTTGGTTTAGACATGTAGCTAGCTAAACAATTAACCATAATCCCAACTCTAATGCCGCGTTCAAAACAACTGGGAAGTCAGGGGGGAAAATTAACTCTGACTGGGGAAAAATCGATTTGAACGGTCATCCAACTCGGAATTCCAACTCGGGCCTCTTTCTAGAGCTCCGACCGGAACATCACTGATGTCATGATTTGACCTCGTACTTTTCAGAATTCCCAGTTTTGAACGTGGCAATACTACCATGCATGAATCTGCAGGTAGCTAAAGCTAACCAACTAGGTTCAATGTTAGCTAGCTGGCTAACATTAGGCTATAACTAGCAATGCAAATGAATTTCTGAGATACTAATAATATTACTACACCAATCATACACGTAACATTAGCTAGCGAGTCAGCCAGCTAACATTAGCTAGCTAGCTAACAGCACTCTTTAACTTGCAATGAAAATGACTTTCTGACAAAATTAGAAACTAATAATATCTGAAAATGTAGCTATACTCTTACCCATATACATGGATGAACGCTTCTCTCTCTGTCACGGATGCCATGGTTGCCCTTAGTTTGAAGATGTAATCCGGAGACGTGTTTTATACAACAGCCTTTTTTCTGTGCTCTTTTTGGACTCTCCACATTTGGCAATCCTCTTTCTGCTTCCACCAGGCATTCCACTGATTTCAAAACTCGGTCAATTTCTTCAGTGACAACGACACCGTTTCTTCCCCACCATTGTCATCAGAAGACTCTACAATGTCTGGTTCAATGAAAATGTTTTAACCTAAATCAAGGATTTCGTCATTCTGATTAATTTTCTAAGTCAGCATGGCACTATCATCCTCCAGAAAGTAGTCCATCATAACTGTTTCCCACTGAGCTTTGTCGATAGCGCTATTAACCTCTACTTTGATCGTGTGTCCCGTATACAGGACGATTGAGCTAATGTGTGCTAATGTGATTAGCATGACTGTTGTAAGTAACAGCAAACTTTTCAGGACATAGACATGTCTTATATGGGCAGAAAGCTTAAATTCTTGTTAATCTAACTGCACTGTCCAATTTACAGTAGCTATTACAATGAAAAAATGCCATGCTATTGTTTGAGGAGAGTGCACAAAAGCAAAAAAACGTATCACGGCAACTGGTTTGATACATTCACCTCTGAAGGTAAATAATATACTTACATTCAGTAATCTTGCTCTGATTTGTCATCCTAAGGGTCCCAGAGTTAAAATGTAGCATAGTTTTGTTTGATAAAATCAATTTTTATATTCAAATGTAGGAACTGGGTTCTACAGTTTGAACCCCTGATGTCTCTGGCTCCACACCCACCCCGCCCGGCCATATAGTCTGCGTTTATTTTCAGCAAACTTAACGTGTAAATATTTGTATGAACATAAAAAACTCAACAACTGAGACATAAACTGAGCAAGTTCCACAGACGTGACTAACATAAATGGAATAATGTGTCCCTGAACAAAGGGGGGGTCAAAAGTAACAGTCAGTATCTGGTGTGGCCACCAGCTGCATTAAGTACTGCAGTGCATCTCCTCCTCATTGACTGCACCAGATTTGCCAGTTCTTGCTGTGAGATGTTACCCCACTCTTCCACCAAGGCACCTGCAAGTTCCCGGACATTTCTGGGGGGAATGGCCCTAGCCCTCACCCTCTGATCCAACAGGTCCCAGACGTGCTCAATGGGATTGAGATCCGGGCTCTTCGCTGGCCATGGCAGAACACTGACATTCCTGTCTTGCAGGAAATCACGCACAGAACGAGCAGTATGGCTGGTGGCATTGTCATGCTGGAGGGTCATGTCAGGATGAGTCTGCAGGAAGGGTAACACATGAGGGAGGAGGATGTCTTCCCTGTAACGCACAGCGTTGAGGTTGCCTGCAATGACAACAAGCTCAGTCCGATGATGCTGTGACACACCGCCCCAGACCATGACGAACCCTCCACCTTCAAATCGATCCCGCTCCAGAGTACAGGCCTCGGTGTAACGCTCATTCCTTCGACGATTAACGCGAATCTGACCATCATCCATGGTGAGACAAAACCGCAACACATCAGTGAAGAGCACTTTTTGCCAGTCCTGTCTGCTCCAGCGATGGTGGGTTTGTGCCCATAGGCGACGTTGTTGCCGGTGATGTCTGGTGAGGACCTGCCTTACAACAGGCCTACAAGCCCTCAGTCCAGCCTCTCTCAGCCTATTGCGGACAGTCTGAGCACTGATGGAGATTTTGTGCGTTCCTGGTGTAACTCGGGCAGTTGTTGTTGCCATCCTGTACCTGTCCCGCAGGTGTGATGTTCGTATGTTCGTATGATCCTGTGCAGGTGTTGTTACACGTGGTCTGCCACTGCGAGGACGATCAGCTGTCCGTCCTGTCTCCCTGTAGCGCTGTCTTAGGCGTCTCACAGTACAGACATTGCAATTTATTGCCCTGGCCACATCTGCAGTCCTCATGCCTCCTTGTAGCATGCCTAAGGCACGTTCATGCAGATGAGCAGGGACCCTGAGCATCTTTCTTTTGGTGTTTTTCAGAGGCAGTAGAAATGCCTCTTTAGTGTCCTAAGTTTTCATAACTGTGACCTTAATTGCCTACCGTCTGTAAACTGTTAGTGTCTTAATGACCGTTCCACAGGTGCATGTTCATTAATTGTTTATGGTTCATTGAACAAGCATGGGAAACAGTGTTTAAACCCTTTACAATGAAGATCTGTGAAGTTATTTGGTCCTGAAAAAGGGACGTTCATGGTATAAAAGTTTGTTATTAAGGCACATGTTCCAGAAGGCATTTCTGCCAAAAAAACGCACAAAATAAAAAACGTTCAAATGCCTCTTCTGTGAAGTAGTGACATGCCTAGTTTCTTGAAACGGGTCACAGTTTCTTCCATGTCAAATCTATCTCTATTTGTATGCTTTATTTATACAAACCTCATGTTTGTCAACTCCTTCACTTTTCTCCTCCATCTCTCTCTTCCATCTCCATCTCCAGGTAGCATGTGAGTGTTATGGTCGTCTGCCCTGTCTGGGCGGAGTCGTGGAGAGAGGGGGTGGCGGGCGCAGAGCCGAGGGATGGACCAGTCAGCTTCACTGCCTGCTGGCCTCGGCCAATAGCATACTGGCACAACTCTACCAGGGCTCTGAATCAGGTAAAGAATGCTTTTTCTTTCATAAAGTTTGAGTATGAGCGCTGATCTAGGATCAGTATAGCCGTATAGATCATAATGAATAAGATTACATGGTCAGGGGAGACCTGATCCTAGATCAGCACTTCTACTCTGAGATGCTTTCATGAATGATAAAAACATGAAAATTGTCTTCTGGGTTTTACAACCAGAATGATGCTTATCTACTAGGGATGTAATGAGTCACCGATACGCATCGGAATCCGGTTCAAATGTTTTAAGATACGAGTGCACCGGTCCGCGGGAGCCCAAACCGATCCAAATGTAGCATGAATCGGTCAGAAAATCAATTCAAACGTTTACGAACTGCCGATTTCACTAACGGCTTTTACTCATATAATGTTATTTCCCCCATTCGAAAATACCTCTAATCTTTTGTGACTGAATTGATGCGTCCTCTCCTTCAGTAGCCTATCGAACTAAGCATGTAAATGTGTATGACAGTCACTGATCTCCAAGCCAGATAACAACTGTGTCTGGGCACAGAGCGCAGCTGCTCGTGCCAGAGGTAGGCCTACCTCTGATCTTATATTCAAACATCTGCGTGGCACCTTCAGCATTCAAATGCTTGTAAAATGGCTTTTGCAATGTCAAATTATATGGTTTATTAGTTGGGTGACAAGCATTGTAATTTGCTGGGTCATTGTTAC